>NC_065451.1:84816577-84830728 GCF_917563875.1 Diabrotica virgifera virgifera | reverse complement strand
AACAAGGTAAAGATCCAATTTTACAGAAAATTCTTAAATTGAAAGAAGAAAATCGTCAACCATCTTGTCAAGAAATATCAAGCTTAAGTAGTTAAGAGGCGTTGGGCCCTGTGGAACTCCTTTATAATGAAAAACAGCTTGCTTAAACGAGTACTGGAAAATGATGATGGTATAGCGAAGAAAACACAATTGATGATTACAAAGAGCAGAGAAGAGCCGAAGTATTTCGTTAGTTACATGTTACATGACAGTCCATCATGAAGACATTTCTATGTAAATAAAACCCTTCAGAGAATGCGGAAACGGTTTAATTAAATGAATAGTTTCGACGATGTAATACGATGATTGCTCCTACGAGGCAATACAATGTTAGATGTCCGTTTGAGAGAAAGCAAAAATAGATGCAAGTAGATATTATATTGATCGTATTGAATTACTTCACTAAAGAACATAAAAACTACAGGCTATTACTCGTAAATCGGATGGAATGGTAGAGCGAATAAATAGGGCAGTTGACAAGCATTTGATAAATATGTTGTCCAATCAGCAGCGACATTGATATCCGTAACTCCCGTTCTTCGCAATGACTTACATATGTGATTTAGAGTTTGGATGTCGATGGATAAGACGTAGCTGGTGAATATTATGTAAATGGATTGCGAAGAAGAATGGAGATCCGTAAACCGAACATCCCTTATGTTTTATGAAGGACCACAAAGTCTGACTCGATAATTCGAATAAGCGAATGGGTTGTTCCCCCAAGGTCTGACAAGGTCCGTCCTTAAGTATGGAGTAGATTAACGACGTTATCTACCGAATAAGCAAAATTCCGATGGGAAGGCGGATGATAGTATCTACACAACAACCGGCTGGCGTCAATTCAAAGAGACCACGTCAAAGGTGAAGAAGTGGAAATAAACCAAGTCCAAGAAGTACGTAACCTCATGTTTGATGAATTCATAAATGCCTATGGAGGTACCAATAGAGCAAAACATGATGTTGTCACTGAAGAAAACCAAGATCTGCCACTTATAGATGACTACTCACTGGCCCATACAATCCTGACCGCTATTTAAGATGCGCAAGGGTTGGAATCCGACTTTCAACGGAAGTTTGGCTGAGTTGCAGAACTTCAATGCCAATTGACAACTTCGGGAAAAGCTGTGAAACTCCAAGATGCATGACTTTACATTCCCCAGCTGGTAATAAAAGACACTGCCCATGACCAACCTACCTACCTACCTAGTATAAAAAGCCTTACTTCCATTGAGAGCTTAAGTCTAGTGATTATTATACATTTAACTTAGAAAATTATATATTCCTTGACGGGTAATTGCATATTAAAACGGACTTATACTTATAGATGTATAGTTGGTTGGCGATTACAATACTCTAAATAGATAACCAATCAATGATGCGAATAAAGATAATTTGACACAAAAGTAATCTATCGTCACAGTATTTTCACAATATCATATGGTAATTGTAATTTCTAGGTTAGTATTTTTCAGCAATCTTGATATTTTTCAATATCTTGCACTGGACAATTTTCTTTGTGACACGGTGACAGGAAAATATAGCGTGTTTTATATGTTTGTTCATTGGTACTTTTTAATTTTCCGACTGTATATTCATTGAAAATTAATTCTGGTTTGGAGCCCAAAACGTCAAAAATAATATGCAAATATGTAATATTATTATTGTGGCTTGTTCCCAGTATTCTCCCCAAAAATATATAGTCATATCTTAAGTTGGAAAGTACGTAGGTAGGTTATTATTATTATATGCAACAGCTAATAAGTAATTCATAGAAAGTATTAATATTTTTTTGGTCGATAACATTTTCAATTTTTGAAAAATTGAAAAATATATATGTTTAAATCATATGGTGAAATTAATATCTATCGTCTTTGTGACTGGTCACGATCTATAAATATAGTGAATGTTCATAAAAATATGAGTATTTCAGAAATGACAAGAAAAAAAAACACACAGAAGCCAGAGAGAAATTTTATGAAGATTTCCAAGAGGTGGTAAATGCAATACCAAAAACATCCGCAGTTATTGTTATGGTAGACATAAATAATATAAGAATGGCAATGATCTGATACTAGGCATAAAGCAAAAATTAATGAAAGTATACAAAAGAAAATGAACTCTTTTGAACTTCTGCGTACAAAATGAATAGGTACAGAATTAATGTTGTACATTTCTATGCTTTATGATGCAAGATTAAAACAAAAATGTATATCTACTTTTACCAACACAACTGGCACAAATCAATAATAAACAAGTACCTACATTCTTACAAATAGAAATGAACATTACAAACAAGAATTAAATGTACGGAGCCATTAACAGGTCTGGATCCCGCGTATGAAAAAAAGCTGATTAATAGCAAGCTGAAAATTTGTTAATAGCTTAAGGGTGTGTAGTCGGACAAACTTTGATATATTGGAACACTGGAACAGGGGAAGTTTTAATTGTGGAACAAGTTAAAAATTGGAGCGGTCAGACCACGAAAACGGCACATGTATTTTGTCCGACAGAACTTCCAATTGATTTGTTACCCTTTCATTAAACTCTCATGTAAAAATCAGGCTGGTATTTATCACCAAATGGGCATTATAATGAGTGGAACACGTAGAAAATGTCAAATGACAGGAATTATGACAGGTGATAAATAGCGGTCTGATTTTTGCATGAGAATTTAATGAAAGGGTAACAAATCAATTAGAAATTTTGTCGGACAAAATACATGTGACGTTTTCTGGTCTGACCGTTCCAAATTTTTAACCTGTTCCACAATTAAAACTTCCCCTGTTCCAGTGTTCCCATATATCAAAGTTTGTGACTAGACACTCTTAAGCTATTATCAAATTTTCAGCTTGCTATTAATCAACTTTTTTTTTTCATACGCGGGATCCACACCTATAATATTTTATTTTTATTTATAAACAGTTACATTTATATTCTGAATTATAAAATTATATAGCTTATTCGTTCTTAAATAAAAAGATGTGTTTATTATGCAATTTCAAAATCAAAACGTGTGGACGAAATGTCTGTGAAACAAAATATCTTCCTTTATTAGGTACTATTAATAACATACCTACTGCGTACCATTACATTTTTCAACACATAAAAATTAACGATAACAGCACCAGCAATTTGCGTCAGATCGGATGATACAATATCCAGGCAACAGTGTTGCCAGCTGAGCGGAGTCTATAGTGTCGTTTCTTAGTTTTACATATGAACGATATACACCTTCAATATACTCATAAAAGCGCCATCCAACGGCAAATGGCTGAATTACAAGCTACCTTACGGACTCATTTTGTTTTAAGATTTGCAGCTATCCTACGATACCCACAATATTTGTAACATATTTGTTTAGTAGGTAGAGGTCTCTAGTTTCTCATTCAACAAAATTTTGGTAGAAAATGACCATCCGTTTAAAGAAATACATGAAAAACATTACGGCCTCCGTATATTGAGTCCGTAAATCGCTTGAGTCCGTTGTGTATGGTCAAATCCTTAATGCAGAGTCCGTAATATTAGTAGGTATATATATATATATATATATATATATATATATATATATATATATATATATATATATATATATATTGTGGCAATAAAATGGAAAGGAGAAAAAATTGTCAACACATATGGGATGAACGAAGGCTCCGTTGCTCAGAATCGGTTAGAGGTGTGGGGTGGTTCTTTATAGTTTCTTATTAGCTGGGAAATATATGGATAATAGACAAAAAAATTAAAAAAAGGAAAATAGCTACTAGAGCTAAATTAGTACACAATGGACAAAAGGATTAAATAAACAATGAATCAATATTAAGCCAAAAGGGCGCCACTTTGATCTTTTAGTTTTAAAAGGGAAGACAAAGAAAAACTCTTTAGATAAAACAAACAACAAATTAAAAGCCAACTAAATAAAAATAATCTTTTCAAGATAAATATAAAGTATATAAAGATAAAAAAGATAAATAAAACCTACTGGGTTGTTTCTTACTCACTTGACCAGAGAGAAGGGAGATGGATAATTATTTACAAGCCAACATTATTAAAAATTAATACTATTTATTAAACAAAAAATTATTAAAACAGAAGTTAAAGTTGACCTCTTTCTGGTTTTACATTTAAGAGGTATTGTCCACAAATACAAATAAATACAACATTAATTAGGTACCTTTGTGTCTCCGCTTTAATGTCCTGCAGCTTCCAACGCAAAGTCCAGGTATACGGTCGTAGCACTTTTCACTTTAATACCACAAAAATACAATACTGATGTGGTACATTTTCGAATTTACAAAAGTATTTAGTTTGAAAAGTTCAGCAATGCTTTACTGGTTTTAATAACTTAAGTAACTTGTTGTGACGTAAATACACGACTTCATTTCACCATGGTTATTAATAAGAACTGCTTAAATGATTAATATGAAATGCGTTCCAAAAGGAACAGGGGGTGTCCTCTAGACGAAAATAAAGGTCGTTGACTGCCGACATCAAACTCTGCAGCCAAATTCACAATCTCCATATTTGCACCTAAATGCAAACTCTCCCAGTGTTTTTTGAAGACATCACTGGACACTACATCATCAGAAGTTCGACCTCTCTCCCCCGTTAGCTAATCGATAATCCCCTTTTAGCTACCTCCTCATCGCTCCTATCCTAGAAAACATACCACCCCTCCTTCAGCTCACACACCATGATCCGACCAACCAATCAAGCAAATATTGTCCTTTGCATGACGAAATAATTGACGAATCACGCAACCAATTACAGAAACATGAACAACCCTGAAAAGCACCATTTCTCCCAAAATATCACAAAACGTTAGTCCAGCCAATCAAAAATGAGATACCGTGATTTCAGATGACAAATATTAACCAATGCTAAGCCCTGTGGTTTTGCATGACACAATGTTTAGCAAATCAGAACAGAATACGACGATTTATATTTTTGCGTCGTCATTCTTTTCATTAAATCCTGAGTATGCGACTATTAGTTTGGAAAAGAAATAAGTTTTAAAGTGTTTACATTTGCTAGATGTTTCCATTAGATCACGCCAAAAGATTGATCATAATTCATTCCTAATTAAGCTGACTTAAGTAATACGAACAACAAACAGAGCTATTGGATAACCTCGATCAATTTCTCAATGTTTACTTTGGATGCGAGTTGACACGGAAAACGAATTAACTCTAAAGAGAACCGTAAAGTCGATCATATTTATGGTGAACACTAATGACCCACTCAAGGTTCAGTCGTATTTTTTTTACCGCAAGGGAACAGACACTTGTGTAAACACCTAAATTTTCGAATAGTCCATATCGCATAAACATTTTTGAGAATGTAATAAAAATGACACATAAATCAATCTACGCTAAAGCGCAGGAACATTACGATTCTTACTTGGGAACTTTTTCACGGCGAAATTTCACTCATACAGGGTGATACGAGACTTTTTTCTTCTCCAAGTGAGATGGAATTCTTTTAAGAAATTAACGTGTTTCTGCATCGTTACACAGCCTCCCCACGATTTTAACTTGGGATAAACCACAGCTTGAAATCGGAATAGACACCACAAAAATAAAATGGAACGATACCATAAAAGAAGAAGACTAACATCTGTAGTCTCATAACACAAAGTTAAACTGGATGTTCGACTTGAAGAGTAGACACCAGGTAAGGTTCGTTGGCTTTTAGCACAACGACCAATGGCAGATTTTTATGAAAATGGCACTAGCCTAACCAAAAGGTGGAACAGACCAGTGCTGAAGTTTCTGGAAACGGAAAAGATAAGTGCTTCCAGCTCAGCATAGGCGGGTGGCCAACAAATCAGTATATTCAATAATCAAAATAAAATTCATCAAGCTTCCAACCAGCAATCGGAATACTTCCAACTGCAAGTCGAAACTCATTAATAAAAAAAGAAGAAGAAAGGATGGCCAAAGTTCCTTGAAAATCTTCCGGGATTAATCTCATCGGAAAATCTCCCATGTTAGGAAACTCCCAGTAAGACAAGAGATGAATTTAAAACCAAAACGTTAAAACAAAAATATAATTTTGAAAAAAAAGGTAGATGTCAAGAACACCTTTAGTAATATCTACCCAATAAAAATATAATCAACACAAGTAGACCTAACCTACTGTAACCTATATTAACCTAACCTAACTAAGATAGAATCAACAAAAGCAAACTCAAAAAAAAAGCAAACTAAATTAAAAAAAAATTGTTATAGTGCGTCCACTAATAACAAAAAAACTCAAACCGAATCAACTATATACAAAAGTACCAATGGACTTTTCATCCAGGACTTATATAAACAAACTCCAAAAACAAAGATATACACACTAACCAAAGATAGTGGTGTAGATCTCACCTCACTTTGTCTGGCCACGACGAAGGAAGTATCAAGTTTCATTCAATAAATAAAATCGAAAATTAAACGCAATGATGCCAAAGAAAATTTTACCTGGACTTACTCAATGTCAAAATTTTCAAAAATCTACATCAACAATGTCACGGATTTTCAGTCCGAGACATACATACCAACGGTATGCAAATTCAACACAATCAACACAAACAATGTCCAATGTCACGGATTTATTTTAGTATCCGGGACAGACATACCAGCGGTATGCGAATCAATAAAATCAACAACTTGGATCCAAGACTTAAATAAAAACACACGCACTAGTCAAAGCTAGTAGTATGCTGACTTGATTTACTTTGTCCTTGCAGGACGAAGCATTTTTTAATCAAGTACAATCAACAATAAAGTGAACTTACTGTATAACAAGTACAAGTATGTACGTTCAAATATTTTAATGCGAATTTGTTACCAGTAACTCCAAATAAAGGGAGTATTCCCAACAACACCACTTGTACGGGAACAAATAAAATAAAGGGTACACTCCCACCAACACCACTTGTATGGGAATAACCAAAATAAACTCAAGTGAACTACGTATAACGAAGAGATGAACGCTTAAACATTTGAATGCGAATTCGTTACACGCAATTAAAAACTTACTGAAATAGCCTAAACCAATAGTCGAAGAGACGGCGAAACAAAAAAAGGTAAAAATAGTTTTTTTTTAGGGTATTAATAAAAAAATATTGCCATCTCCTTTCGAATCAAACAAATTAACTCATTGTGGACCATT
The DNA here is from genome assembly GCF_917563875.1 of Diabrotica virgifera virgifera. Taxonomy (NCBI): domain Eukaryota; kingdom Metazoa; phylum Arthropoda; class Insecta; order Coleoptera; family Chrysomelidae; genus Diabrotica; species Diabrotica virgifera. The sequence continues at coordinate 84,823,534 of NC_065451.1, read as the reverse complement.
TGTCCAAAAAAAAAGGAAACGATTAAATTAGCTGAAATACGCCCCAAATGAAACCAAATAGAAAAATTCAAATTAATTGACATAAAACAACTCAATATGGGTTCGGTTCAACTAACCAATCTAAATAAAAAATTAGTCTCAAGATGGTAACCAATAAATAATAAACTTAACTAAAATTTTCTCCTAAACATTAGAATTATTTACACAAGGAATATTTAGAGATTAGTGGACGTATTTTAATTGAACTAATCTTCAAAGTTATTATCAGAATCATCTTCTGATTCTTCTTCAGGGACATAAGGTTTTAAATCCTTTATGTGCCAATTTCCGGCGTTGGAACCATCAGGATTCCTTAAAGAATAAACCAATGGGGACAGTTTTTTAACAACTGTACACAAGACATATTTAGGAGATAATTTAGACATAAAATGTTTCGGTGCACTAGAGAGAACTTTATTTCTTCTCCACACCTTGTCTCCAACTTTAAATTGAATGTCTCTCTTTCGTAAATTATAAGTCCTTGCATTGCGCTCGTAGGCTTTATTTAAATTTTTACGAACTGTTGAGAAGACATCTGTTAGTCCGTTAACTTCAGAAGCGTAATTATTACGATCTCCTGGTGTTATTTCCAAATCTGCCGGGACGGCAGGTATTTGACCATAATAATTACCCGAAATGGGCACATGACGTGCAAAGTTGAGGAAAGCAGGGGTAAATTGAGTCACTTCGTGTTTGGCCGTATTAATGGCTTGACGAATCTTATACAAGTTCTTATCCCAATCTGAATGATCTTCAATATAACTACGAATGGCGGTAACGACTGTCCTATTATTTCTTTCTACAAAGTTGCACTGCGGCGAGTAAACAGCGTTAAACCATATTTTCTGAACCTGATATTGGGCACATAACTCCTCCATAGCCTTGCAATTAAGATTTGACGCATTGTCACAAATTACATGTTGTGGCACTCCAAACATTAGAAAAACTTGGTTTTCCAAAAAATCACAAATATTCTTAGACGTAGCTTTCCTCATAGGGTGTAATAAAGTATATTTTGAAAACCAATCTGCAACAACTAACAACCAAGAATAACCTCGTTTACTACGAGTTAATGGACCGATAAGATCTACAGCGATAACTTGCCAAGGGAAATCAACTTTTTTTTGTTTTCCCATTTGCCCCATCTGAGCAGTATTTGGAGCTTTCTGAGCACCACAAATTTTGCAAGAGCGAACATACTTGACAATATCCTGCCTCATTTTAGGCCAATAGAAACGTTCCTGAATACGAGCGAGGGTTTTATAACAACCCATGTGAGCACAAACAGGTGGTTCATGACAAGAACGAATAACTTCTATTCGCTGAGGTTTAGGTACTAGAATTTTCCATTCAACTGAATTGGTGTTAAAAGGAAGACAAGCAGGAATGAATTTATATACAAAATCATGTTCAACTTTCCATTGTGGATATCGATCAGGATCAGCAGTTATTTTTGACCGAAGATTGTCATACCATGGGTCAATTCTATCAACGTCTACGTCCAAATAAGCAACGTCCACCTTCTCTATATCGATCTTGTTTTCATGCATTCTACTTAATGCATCAGGGACCTTATGAAAAGCACCTTTTCTATGAACAAGATCGAAATCATGCTGTTTTAATCGCATGGCCCAACGGGAAAGACGTCCTGTGGGGTTTTTAAGGGTAGTTAGCCATAACAGTGAATAATGATCGGTGATGACAGTGAATTTGACACCATCGACATAGGGACGGAATTTCTCTACTGCAAAAATCACAGCCAAACATTCACGTTCCGTGACCGAGTAGTTTCTCTCAGCTCTACTTAGAGAACGACTGGCATAAGAAATTACTTTCTCACCATCGTCAAATTCCTGGGTAAGTACTGCACCAAGACCGGTGTCACTAGCATCGCATTGAACTGTAAATGGTCGGGCGAAATCAGGCTGAACTAGCACAGGAGCCGAAACTAGGGCCTCTTTAACAGAAATAAAAGCATTTTCTGCCTCGGCATTCCAAGAAATAGGCTCCTTTTTCTTTTTGCCTTTGAGAAGATCATTAATCGGAGCCACTAATGAAGAAAAATTCTTAACAAAACGACGGTACCAAGAACAAAGTCCTATAAAACGTTTAATTTCTGTGGTATTGGTAGGTCGCGGATAATTAATCATTGCCGCTATTTTATCTGGATCTGAACGCAGACAATTATCACCAACAATATAGCCAAGATACTTTAATTGGGTCCTAAAAAACTCGCATTTCTCAACATTTATGGTAAGATTGGCCTCTTTGAGTTTTTCTTTTACTTGATGAAGAAGCGAAATATGCTCTTCAAACGTATTAGTACAGATGATTATATCATCAAGATAACAAAAAATATAAGGTTCAAATTCGGGACCAAAGATTGCATCTACCAACCTTTGTTGGGTTTGTGCAGAATTACATAAGCCAAATGGAACTACTGTGAATTGGAACGATCCTCGCCCAATTACAGCAAAAGCAGTCTTCTCTCGTGAAGCAGGGTCCAAAGGAATTTGCCAAAACGCCTTTTTGAGATCAATAGAACTAATATATTTTGCACCTCTAAGCAAAGACAATATACGATCTATATTAGGTAGAGGATAAGCATCGTGACGAGTAACTTCATTCAAAGATCTACCATCGAAACAAAATCTGTATTCACCAGTTTTCTTTTTAACAAGGAGGACTGGCGAGCACCAAGGACTATTAGAAATTTCAACAACACCAAGACGTAACATCTCGTCCAATTCATCATTTAAAATTTTTGACATATAGGGTGACATTGGGAATGGCCGTTTTTTGAAGGGTTTTGCATCACCGGTATCAATTGTTAACATGATTTTGTCAGTGCGACCTATTCCTGAACCATTATTTACTTCATCGAAACTAAGAACAACGTGATCTGCAAATTCTCTCTGCTCGGGACCAAAAGAATCCACTGAACACAAAGAAGGAAATGAATCAACTAAAGAAGCGGATGCCAAGCTATCACTGCTGTTATCGACACTCCATGTATTCTGTTTGAAATCCATTTGGAGGGAAAATTTCGAAGCGAAATTACCACCAAGCATAAAAGTAAGAGGTATCGATGGGACTACAATACAACTAATGATATGACAAATTCCACTGGCCTCTATAGGCAAATCTACAATTCCAGTTATCTCCCTCTTCGAATCGTCTGCCAGAATGACTTCTTTGTACTCACATTTATTAATTTTTACCTTATTTTTCTTAAGAAACTCCAATCCCAACGAACCAACTAATGTAGTAGAACAACCTGTATCTAGCAGCAATGTAAACCATTGAGAGAATATTCGTACCTTAAGATGAGGCCTTTTATCACCCTTTTTGGAAAGAATAACAGGAGAAACCTGTACACTAGAATTACTGACTTTAGACTTATTTTTATTAGGTTTCGATTGAGTGAATAAGCGAGAACGTTCGGGTTTGAACTTAGAACTAGAAACACAACCACCGAACATGAAGGTTTCATCGTTCAGTTTTTTGAGCACCTTGGACAAGAAGGTTTTGTGAACCCTTCCTTTCCACATCCAAAACAAAATCTATGCAACGGTTGCCTACATTCCGGGAACGTATGATTTATTTTTCTACAGTTCCAACATATTACATTAGATCTATTATTAGCAGAGTTGCTAACGGAAGGCAAAGGAGATTTATCACGATTTTGGGTTGGGGGTTTAGAAAATTTCTTTTTATTCTTGTTAGATACATTGCGGTCCTGATCAACAAAAGAGACACTAGAAGAATGTTCCTTTTTTCCTTGGGGCAATAATTGCGCATTGTTTTCTAGTTTTCTTATTACCGAAGATAATTCATCTATTGTATTGGTATCTATTAAAGCGATCAAAGGAATATACTCGGGCAATATATTTTGTCTAAGATGTTTAATAAGAGTCTTCTCCAAAGGAGCAACCGTGAGACGTCTGGACAAAGCCAAAATTTGTGCCTGGAAGAGTGCAAAGGACTCGTTCCTTTTTTGCTTTCTTAATTTTATCTGATTCCACAACTCTTCATCGAAGTCATGGGGTAAAAATGTAGCTTTAACAAGGGTTGTTAGCTCTTGCCAATTAGACACAGTACCACGGATACTTCTAAACCAAATAGCTGCACTACCTGTAAAAAGTTCCACTGCAGAACGGAAAAGAACTTCTTTAGAGATATTTCTCGAATCAGCCATGTCCTGTATTTTTTCGAGAAAAGAAAACACGGCCTTAGGATCACCATTAAACTTTATATTCCAGTCTGTTAAGTTAATTGGGTGTGAAACATTTACAATAGGCGGGAGCGGTTGAACTACCGACTGAGTAGTTGAAGTGCTAGGCAAAGAAACTGACTGAGCAGTCACTACTGCCTCATCAAGTCTACCTTCTAGTAATAAACAAGTTGAAGAAACTTCATCCCTATACTCTATCTCATCATTTTCACTACTATTGACTGGTAATCGCCCAATCCTCAAAGATAGGTGACACAAACGCGCTTTCGCCCTTCTATAAACAGAATCATTAATATTACCATCGAACTCAGCAACTAAAGAAGAAATGTCACTCAAAATTTTATCAATATCAACTTTTTCCGAATCAAATACTAGAACATTTGTAAGAAGATTAATTTCACCTTCTTTCCTAAGAAGTTTTCTAAGCATAGTTTTCTTGTCGGAAAGAGATTTCTTGGTCTTGGCTCCTCTAATATAGAGTTCATAGTCAATCTCGTCAACTTTCAGGAATTGAACAACTGAAGAATCCATTTTCTCCGCTCAAAACAAAGAAAATCAAACCAAATAACGAACAAAACAAACACAGACAAGAAAACGTCGATATAAGTCGAATTAAGGTGGATATCTTTTCAGTTAGATCCTAAATATATACTAGAAAAATTAATAGCAAATAAAAATAAAATAAAATAAAAAAATTAATAGCAGTCTTTCGCAATCAAATTTTACGTTATCTATTTAGAGTGAAATTGCTGAAATTTTCATTACGTTATTTACATAACATTTTCTTTTAACAAAACAATCTACAAAAGTCTTTTTTTTTTATATACAATCAATTGAAAAACAATGAAAACAGTTATTTGTACGACACCGTACAAGCAAAGATTTATGAGGTACTATTAAAAACAAAATATTTATTATCCCTTCTCCTGGTCGTAAGAACTAAATAATTAAGGTAGGATTAAAAAAGCAATAAATTTTGAAAACACTAGTCATTATCTGCTCTAACAGAAAGCAAAGGGGTAGACGAAACATGAGATTTTTTTTTTTTTGATGAATAAAATTCAACGAAAATGTCTAACTCTCAGTTATCCCCTCGTAACATAAGAGACAGGAATGTGGATGGAAAATTAACTACGATAAGGCTAATAATAAAATCGATCTAGAAGAAGAAAATAGATCTTGTCCCACGTTGGTCAGCGTCATTTTTATGTGTGGCAATAAAATGGAAAGGAGAAAAAATTGTCAACACATATGGGATGAACGAAGGCTCCGTTGCTCAGAATCGGTTAGAGGTGTGGGGTGGTTCTTTATAGTTTCTTATTAGCTGGGAAATATATGAATAATAGACAAAAAAATTAAAAAAAGGAAAATAGCTACTAGAGCTAAATTAGTACACAATGGACAAAAGGATTAAATAAACAATGAATCAATATTAAGCCAAAAGGGCGCCACTTTGATCTTTTAGTTTTAAAAGGGAAGACAAAGAAAAACTCTTTAGATAAAACAAACAACAAATTAAAAGGCAACTAAATAAAAATAATCTTTTCAAGATAAATATAAAGTATATAAAGATAAAAAAGATAAATAAAACCTACTGGGTTGTTTCTTACTCACTTGACCAGAGAGAAGGGAGATGGATAATTATTTACAAGCCAACATTATTAAAAATTAATACTATTTATTAACCAAAAAATTATTAAAACAGAAGTTAAAGTTGACCTCTTTCTGGTTTTACATTTAAGAGGTATTGTCCACAAATACAAATAAATACAACATTAATTAGGTACCTTTGTGTCTCCGCTTTAATGTCCTGCAGCTTCCAACGCAAAGTCCAGGTATACGGTCGTAGCACTTTTCACTTTAATACCACAAAAATACAATACTGATGTGGTACATTTTCGAATTTACAAAAGTATTTAGTTTGAAAAGTTCAGCAATGCTTTACTGGTTTTAATAACTTAAGTAACTTGTTGTGACGTAAATACACGACTTCATTTCACCATGGTTATTAATAAGAACTGCTTAAATGATTAATATGAAATGCGTTCCAAAAGGAACAGGGGGTGTCCTCTAGACGAAAATAAAGGTCGTTGACTGCCGACATCAAACTCTGCAGCCAAATTCACAATCTCCATATTTGCACCTAAATGCAAACTCTCCCAGTGTTTTTTGAAGACATCACTGGACACTACATCATCAGAAGTTCGACCTCTCTCCCCCGTTAGCTAATCGATAATCCCCTTTTAGCTACCTCCTCATCGCTCCTATCCTAGAAAACATACCACCCCTCCTTCAGCTCACACACCATGATCCGACCAACCAATCAAGCAAATATTGTCCTTTGCATGACGAAATAATTGACGAATCACGCAACCAATTACAGAAACATGAACAACCCTGAAAAGCACCATTTCTCCCAAAATATCACAAAACGTTAGTCCAGCCAATCAAAAATGAGATACCGTGATTTCAGATGACAAATATTAACCAATGCTAAGCCCTGTGGTTTTGCATGACACAATGTTTAGCAAATCAGAACAGAATACGACGATTTATATTTTTGCGTGGTCATTCTTTTCATTAAATCCTGAGTATGCGACTATTAGTTTGGAAAAGAAATAAGTTTTAAAGTGTTTACATTTGCTAGATGTTTCCATTAGATCACGCCAAAAGATTGATCATAA
>NC_065451.1:84794077-84814077 GCF_917563875.1 Diabrotica virgifera virgifera | reverse complement strand
TATGTCATCTTTTCATGTTGCAATCATTTGGCATCACCAAGAAATACTATCATTTTCGAATTTTAATTCGTGTATGTTTGTTGAGCGCATTTTTTAGCGCCCTGTATCGTTCTCAGTTTTCTAAAATTATTATTTTAAAAATTTAAATTATATACAAAAATTTTTACACTTCATAACCATTTTGACTTCCACCACATAAAAATGTGTATTTCCCATCATTTTGCCGTTTTTCGAGGTTGCCACGAGTTAAAAATACCGATCTTTTGAGGACAGGTAGAAAAGGTCCATTGTAAACTTAGAGGATGGAATATTTTGGTAAAATATTCCATCCTCTCAGATTATAAACTACATAAAAGGTAGGTTCTTTACCTGTTCAGCTGGATTACCAAGCAAGGGTCTAAATATTTTACGAGTTGAATTGTGTTTATTTGATTTCATCTGTTAAATTAAAATTTCTCATACCGACTTAAAATATTTGTTTGAAAAATTCATTTTATATTTTCGTTTAATTTACTTAGGGTTTTTGGTCAGAATTTTGAAGAAACGCTTGGTTTGACATAAAATTTGGGACACGTACCTATAGCTAATATGTTAAGAAAAAAAGTGATATTGTGCCGATATGTGCTTTCGATCTGGAGGTGAGTTTCGTCGGTTATAGGGGATGAAAACAAATACGTTCAAATAAGTCCGGAATTGGATAAACTGACTAATTCTAAGCAACTTCTATTTTATAGCGTTTTTCACTAAGTCAATACTTTTAGAGATATTTGCGAGTGAATATGTTCATTTTTCAACAAAAAAAAAACGTTTTTATACGGTTTTTCGCAAATAACTCAAAAAGTAGGTACTTTATTGAAAAAAATTAGCAAATAGTAAATATAGCTTATAAAAAAGTGAAAAAATGGTATATGTGTCAGGTCTGTAGACCCAGTAGAAGCAGAGTTATTGCTAAGCTTTGTTTTAAAACCAAGAGGAGTAGGTAAACTAAATGGCAGATTCACACCCAAGAAAGTCACTAGAAATATCATCAGATAAATCTTCTTTTTTGGTTGATCATATCGGCCTTTGACGGTAATCTTGACTAAAAATCTAAAAATAAAAGGAAGAACGCAGAAAATACAAAAATTGCTGATAAAATAAATAAACTAACCTATGAAATGCCAATAGTGTCAAAATTTGATATGAGTAAAATTGCCTGAGGTTGTACCAATTACAAACAAGGTGTACGGCGCGGGAAATTTGAATGACTCCTCTTGTTTAAAAACAGACTATAGTGAAAAATAAGCTCTTATATCTCAAATTCCAAATCGAATATTTTAACGTGAAATAAAAAAAATGAAACACTTTTCTGGGAAAACTTATTACAACTTTCTTAAAGTGTTTAAGAAAACGTTTATTTTTATTTTTTTTTAAGTTTCCAGCAGCAAGAGTAAGCAGGTTACGCTCAAAATACAGTTGTTCCTTTTTTTTTGGTTAAAAATATTCTAAAAACTCCCTCTAATTAACAGCCCAAATGGAATTAATCGTTACCACTTCACAAGTAACTTTATGTATTGTTTGTGTTTGTAAGTTTCATCAGTTCAAAGTGCTTATTTGTGGAAAAATTTGGTTTTAAAGTAAATTTTTTTAAATCTTTAATTTTGAAAAAAAGACTTTTGTCAAAATAACTTAAAAATTATTAGTGATACCAAATATCTTAAAGAGTAAAAAATGTAGGTGTTGCTTTTTTAAATATTTGGAATTTTTTGATTTTCTGGAAGACAAAAATTGGTTAAGATATGGCTGTTCAAAATTTGCATATACATACTCGTGACTAGTGATTCGTTCGAGGCCTTTCAACAAAACCCCTTTCAATAATAAGCATTTTGAACCAATGCAACTTACAGATCATATACAGGGTTTCCCCGAAAATAGTGCGTTCCTTAAAGGTATAGATAGAAAGCACAATGTAGAGCAAAAAAGTCTTATAACATTTTATTCTAAATTCAGCCGTTTGACCAAAAAACGAAAATACATTTTGATATGCAAATTGATACTCAATTAGTAAATAAACAAGGGGTCCCATTAGATTAAATTTCACAGTCACAGGTTCTTCTACGCCATGTTGCCAGGTCATATAAATTTATGAAAATAAAAATTTACTCTTATGGAGAACAACGTAATTTTTGTTGAAACGGTTAACTTTAGGAAAAAATGTTACAACACCTTTTTGTTCTAAATTGTGTATTATATCCACACCTTAAAGGAACGCACTATTTTCGGAGACACCCTGTATAAACAATACATTTATCTAAAGTAACGTGTGAAGCGGTAACAATTAATTTTCATGACTTTCTTTTGCCAAAAAAAAGGGAACGATTTTATTTTCAGCGTAACTTGCTTACTTTTCACGCTAGAAACTGTTTTAAAAACACCAAAAAAAATTTTTTTTAAACACTTTAAAAGAGTTATGATGAGTGTTTCCCGAAAAGTGCTTTAGTTTTTTGGTTATTTTACGTTGAAATATTCGATTTGGTATTTGACGAATAAGAACCTATTTTTCATTAGCTGCAACCCTGCTTCTACTGGGTCTACAGACCTTATACTGACACCTCTTTTTCATAAGCTATATTATTGCTAGGAATATTTTCTTCGATAAAATATGTACATACTTACTTTTTGAGTTATTTGCGAAAATCCGTCCAAAACGTGTTTTTCTATGAAAAATAAACATATTCACTCGCACATACCTCGAAAAGTATTGACCTAAAACTTTTATAGAACAAAATTTGCTTAGAATTAGAATTAGTCAGTTTATCCACTTCCGGACTTATTTTGCACGTATGTTTTTTCACCTCCAAGAAGGGGTGAAAGTCACATCCAGGACAAGAGAACATATCGGCATAATCTCACTTTTTTCTTTGGCATTTTAGCTACGTGTGTGCCAAATTTTATGTCAATCCAAGCGGTTCTTTAAAATCTTTAGGTTTTGCGATATTTTATCGTGAGTGAATGGAATAATAATTATTACAACGGCAATTATTGCCGTTGTCACTTTTAGATAAGAAGTCATTATCACAATGATATAGTCAGGTTAACTGAATTGTATAATTATTGTTTTGATCATTAAATGTGAAAACCTAGAATTATCCATGTCTGTCCGTCAATAAACACAACTCGTCTATTAGTAGGACAGAAAAAATGACAAATAAGGTGTCAAATGAAAGCCTATTCGCGGTGTGCAAGTACTTGGAAAGGGAAACGAGAAACGACCGTGCGCGAGTCGCGGAGAAATATTGCAACTATCTTAAATAATTCATATTGTCAATTGAAATTGTCAAATTGACATATATTTCATACCTTCTGTCATTGACGCAGAAAAATTATATATTGCTCCAAAATATTGATATGATATGCAATTATTATATAAAGGTAAATTTAATTAATTGTATTTTGCTTGCAGTACTGCATTTTAATAACTGATTTTATTTACTACATACAATTGTTTACGTTTGCTAAACATAACCTGCATCTTATTTTTTCTTCTTATTATTTTTTTGGACTATGGTCTTGACAATTATCCAGCAACCAGGACTAATATAATTGGCCAATATAATTAAAAGTGCGAATAAAAGTACAGCGCGTAGAAATAGAGGTCGCTTTGCCGAACTTGCACGGTCCCAATAACCAAAATATGATATTACATGTGAGAAGTTTGACCTCTGACTGCCTGTTCCAGAGTTGCAACCGAAAGTACTGTTTTAAATTCGTCGAAATAGTACAAACTATTGGTCAACACGACTAAGAAAGACCAGAACAAATACATACTTCCGGTTTCATGCCTGTCTGTTCGTCCATATCTGTAGGTGAACAAAATTCATCCGTCATATCAGCTGACAAAAAGTTACACGAAGGGTTCAAATATCGACTGCCGGTTCAACTTCCGGTCACTTTTTGTGAAAAATTAGAACTTACGATGTCCAATTGCTTGTTACAATTTTTTTTATAAGTGTTCTACTCTATCTATTCTGACTTTTCATTAACTTACTTAGATCACATATAATTTAATACAGTTTTGATGTCAGGGTCTTCAAAATTTATGTGGTGAGTTCCGGTATGTGATGAATGAAAAACGACTCCATAAGCAGAAGAAAAAAGTGTTCTCAAGACCTAAGACAATACATCGACTCACAAGAGCGTTGTGACAGTAGCAAAAATTCGAGTTGGGGTTCTAATTACTTTCTCATGCGGCTTACTCTCCTGACTTGGCCCCCTCCGATTATTAAGTGTTCCCAAATCTGAAGAAATGATGGGCGAGTCACAAAGTTTCACAAAAAAGCGAATATTTCGCGAAATGAACGTCAGATCGAAAAACTAAAAAATGCGTGTTCAATATTTTTCAAAAGTCTATCGAATGATACCAAAAACGAACCCCCACGGAAAGGGGTGAGGAGTAAATTAAAAATTTTAAATACGAACCCTGCGATATTTCGCGAAATGAACATCAGAGTGCCAGTGTGTGCTTTTTTTCTGGGGATGAGTACCACCCCCTTCTCGAGTGTGAAAAAATATAGGTCCAAATAAGTCCGTAAGTGGATAAACTAATTAAATTCCTTGTAACTTTTGTTTTTAGATGGTTTTTCGCAAATAAATCAAAAAGTAAGTATTTGATCGAAAAACTATTCCTAGCAAATATAAAGCTTATAAAACAGTAAAAAAAATGATGTATGTATTGTGACGAATTTCTAACTGAGGCCGGCCCTGCCCCTAGTAGTCAACAAACAACAGCGACACGTCATCGACGAGTATTGTCTCCGCTAATCCAGAAGTTTCCCCGATGATAGGCGTGGACCCGCCTCAGGCCTTCCTGACTGTTCTCGAAGCAGAGCCGTATCTATATAAGCGGATGATTTTTAAGCAGCAGGCAGTCAGTTAATATATTCGACGCGATATATTGTTTTATTGTTTGATCGGGTTGCTGAAATGTATGTATTTTTAAAGTAGATAAGTCGTATTTGTAAATAAATTAAATGATAGAAAGTGTAAAATAAATTAGATATTGTTGTTAAATAAGTGTTAATTGTAAGTGTTATAAATAAACAATTTCAAGTAAGTCTTTTATTTATTTAATAATAATTAAAAGTCAATTCGCGTAATATTTCCTAAAAAAACGTAACAAAATGGTGTTAGAAGTGGGATACTTGAAATACATAAATTTAACGTAAATTTTCGGTTTAAATAGAGTGTGGAACTTTTAAAAATAAATAAAATATAAATCGTAATAAATAAAGTGTGTGACAATGTCTTCACAACATAAGAAAATCACTGAATTGATCGTTAAGGAGCTCCGCAACCAGTTAGAAGAGAGAGACATGGACACTACTGGGAAAAAGGCTGATCTAGTCGAACGTCTAAAGAACGCTCTTCAGGAAGAAGGTAAAGATCCAGAAACCTATTTGTTTGAAGACAAGCATGCTGCTGTGATCTCGTCGATTTCGAGGGTTTCGACAGACATTACATCGTTAGAGAGCAAAGTTTCTAGTGAAATCTCCCAAGTTTCGACAGACATTACATTGTTAGAGAACAAAGTTTCTAGTGAAATCTCCCAAGTTTCCTCCGATGTTTCTAAAGTTTCGACAGACATTACATCGCTAGAGAACAAAGTCTCGACAGACATTACATCGTTAGAACATAGAGTTTCTAATGATATTTTGAAAGTTTCGGGTGATATTTCATCCCTTGAACTCAAGATGACTGACAAGATCTCTAAAGTCACTTTGGATTTTGACGACAAGATATCGTCCATAAAATCTACTTTTGAGGAAAAGATCAAGGAATTAGAAAAGAAAATGGAGGAAACGGAAAAAGCAGACAAAGGGATGGAACCCATCTTAACAGACATTAAAGATGATGAAACCAAATACAAATTGGAGCCACGGTCGATAGTTGAAGGGAGTGTAGGTCATGCTCGTGTTAAGGTGCCAAATTTCGACGGAAAGTCATCATGGAACAACTACATGAAACAGTTCGAATCTGCGGCCAGAGCAAACGGATGGTCCGAAAAAGAAAAAGCTGTAAACCTCACTATTGCTCTTCGAGGCGACGCTTTGGATGTCCTCCAGACCATAGCCGTAGAGGAGACAGATGACTTCGAGCAGCTTAAAAAGAGACTGAATATGCGATACGGGCACGAACATTTAGAGCATGTCTATCAGTCGCAGTTTAAAAATCGAAGACAAAAGAAAGATGAAGCTCTTCAAGAATACGAGGTCGATATTGCCAGGTTGGTACGATATGCATATCCAACAGCTCCCGAAGACATGATGGAAAAGTTGGCTGTTCAAACATTTATTGATGGCCTTCGTGATCATGAAATGCAAAGAACACTGCGATTAGCTCGTCACAAGACGCTGGTCGATGTCTTGTCTGCCGCCCTCGAATACGAATCAGCTACCCAGGCCTCTGGTGGTTACAGTAAAGTGAGGACTGTGAAAGAGGAACAGGATGAGGACAAACTTGACCAGCTTGTTAATATGATGAAAGACATTGCATCCAGGAAAACGAAGACCATAAGGTGCTGGAACTGTGGTGAAATGGGACACGTGCGGGGTTCATGTAAGTACCCTAGGTACAATAACAATCAAGAGACTCACCAGCAGGAAAACTAGAACGGGTCGGCCTTAGGGGGGCAGCTTCGACCCGCAACTTTTCCAAAGACCCTCTCATACTAATAGCTTCTTTGAAATGTCGTGAAGATAGTGTATATGTGGATGGAGAAATAAACGGTAAAAAGTATACATTGTTGGTGGATACCGGAGCGACCAGGACCATTATACGACCGTCAGTTATAAACAGCCGTAAGAAACTCTTACCAACGAGGTTGCGACTGCGGACTGCCACAGGTGAAAACGCCAACACCCATGGAGAAATCCAGATACAATTAGGGATTGGAGCAGAAAAGTTCGTCCATACTGTCATAGTTGCAGACATCGAAGAAGATGTTATATTAGGAATGGACGTAATGAATTTGCATGGATTTCAATTGGATTTTAAGAACAGGGTAATCAAAGTTGGCAACGAGGAGGTATTTCTTCATCCACATGATGACAGCACTGTGCTAGCAGCCATTAAAGAAGATACAGTTGTGCCTGCGAGGAGTGAAACGATCATCGTAGCGCGGCTACAGGGAATTGTGGAAGAAGGAACACCTGTTATGATGGAGCCATGGAACCACGACGAGGAGGTTGGCCGAGGAATCATAATTGGAAAGGAATTGGTTACTTCTGCTAAAGAAATTCCCGTGAGATTGATTAATGTTAATGACTACCCAGTGACCATCAAGAAGGAGACAAAAGTAGGAACTTGTGTACCCGTGACGTCCATAATCCGTCAGACGACAACATCAGATAATTCCAACGACAAGTTCGACCAAATGGTTGCAGTTGCAGGCCAGTCTCTAAATCAAATGGAAAAAAGAAAATTAAGGGAATTTCTTAGGCAATATCGTGACATATTCGTACCGAAAGGAGGAAAGACAGGAAGAACGACAGTTGTCAAACATAAAATTGACACTGGTACCGCTAGGCCAATTCGTCAAACAGCTCGACGATTACCACAGGCAAAGAGAGAGGAAGCTGAAAGGATTGTTCAAGAAATGAAGAAAGACGGGGTGATAGAATCTTCTACGAGCCCATGGGTCTCTCCGGTGGTCCTGGTCAAGAAGAAAGATGGAACTACGAGGTTCTGTGTGGACTACCGTTTGTTGAACAATGTTACCAAGAAAGATAGTTATCCTCTGCCTCGGATCGACGACACGTTGGACACATTGGCTGGAAGTAAATTGTTTTCTACGTTGGACTTGAAGTCTGGATATTGGCAGGTAGAAATGGATCCAGTGGACAAGGAGAAGACGGCCTTTACGACAGGATCTGGATTATGGGAATTCAACGTTATGCCGTTCGGACTCTGTAATGCTCCTGCGACATTTGAGAGGCTTATGGAAAATGTGTTGAGAGGGTTATCTTGGAAGACGTGCCTGGTGTATTTAGACGACATAATCGTTTTGGGGGAGACGTTTGAAGACCACCTGAAGAATTTAGAAGACTTAAAGCTGCCCAGTTAATGTTAAACCCCAAGAAATGCCAGCTATTTCAAAGTAAAGTCAATTATTTAGGCCATATAGTCAGCAAAGAAGGAGTGGCCGTGGATAAAGGAAAAATCGATTCCATTAAGGAATGGCCTGAACCAACTGATAAACATCAAGTGAGAAGTTTTCTGGGACTATGTACTTACTACCGGAGATTCATTAAGAAGTTTGCAGATATTGCTAAGCCATTAACGCGACTTACAGAGGAAGCAAGGGATTATTGCTGGGATGGAGACTGCCAAACGGCCTTTGAAACTTTGAAGAGGCATTTAATTACAGCGCCAATATTAGGGTATCCACTGCCAGAAGGAGAGTTCATCTTAGATACGGATGCAAGCAATGTGGGAATTGGAGGAGTGCTGTCGCAGATCCAAGGAGGACAGGAACGAGTCCTTGGATATTTTAGTAAAGTGCTTTCAAAACCTGAACGAAATTATTGCGTCACGAGAAGAGAACTTCTAGCAGTAGTAAAATCAGTGGAACACTTCTATCAATACCTCTACGGAAGGAAGTTTCTAATCCGAACCGACCATGCCGCCCTTAAATGGTTAATGCAGTTTAAGAATCCAGAGGGTCAGATAGCCAGATGGATTGAACGACTTCAAGAATATGATTTCAAGATCGAGCATCGGGCCGGAGTTAGCCACAGAAACGCTGATTCTCTATCTAGAAGACCGTGTCCAGCAGAATGTTCCCATTGCAACAAAACAGAGTCGAAGGAAGCAGCAGTACTAAGAACAACAGTGGTCAACGACGAGTGGACGCCTACCAAGATCAAGGAAGAACAAGAAAAAGATCCAGTTTTACAGAAGATTCGAAAATGGAAAGAAGAAAATCGTCGACCATCTTGGCAAGAAATATCAAGCCTAGGCTCAGTAGTTAAGACGTATTGGGCCCAGTGGGACTCATTTATCTTGGAAGACAGTTTGCTTAAACGAGTAATAGAAAATGATGATGGTTCAGTGAGGAGAACACAGTTGGTGATTCCAAAGAGCAGAGTAGCCGAAGTACTTCGTCAGTTACACGACAGTCCATCAGGAGGGCATTTTGGTGTAAAGAAGACCCTTCAGAGAATTCGGGAACGATTTTATTGGATGAATAGTTCCGACGATGTGAGGGACTGGTGTAAGAAATGTACTACCTGTGCTACAAGTAACGGACCCTACCGGAAAAGAAAGGCTCCTATGAGACAATACAATGTTGGAAGTCCGTTTGAAAGAATAGCTTTGGATATTGCCGGGCCATTTCCAGAAAGTGACAATGGATGCAAATACATGTTGGTGGTAATGGATTACTTCACGAAATGGGTTGAGATCTACGCAATTCCAGACCAGAAGGCCGCCACTATTGCAGATGTGCTAATCAGAGACTGTATCAGCCGATTCGGAGTACCTCTGGAGATCCATAGTGACCAAGGAAGAAACTTAGAGAGCGATCTATTTCAAGGAATCTGTGATAAACTAGGCATGAAGAAGACAAGAACCACGGCCTATCACCCGCAATCGGATGGAATGGTGGAGCGTATGAATAGGACAGTCGGCAAGTATTTGACAAAGATGGTGTCCAATCATCAACGAGACTGGGACCAGTACCTTCCGTTCTTCGCAATGGCCTATAGATCTGCTGTTAACGAATCAACTGGCCAAACACCAGCAAAAGTCCTATTTGGACGTGAGATGCGTCTACCCTGTGATCTAGAGTTTGGATGTCGACCTGGAGAAGATGTTGCTGGTGAGGATTACGTGAATGAATTACGAAGAAGAATGGACGATATACATGAGTTGGTCCGTTCTAATCTTCAGATCGCTAGCGACCGAATGAAGAAACGATACGATACCCAAGTTGAGAAGGGATGTTTCAAGGAGAACGACAAAGTCTGGCTTTATAATCCAAAGAAGCGAACAGGTTGTTCTCCCAAGTTGCAGCAGTTCTGGGAAGGTCCGTACCTCATTGTCAAGAAAATCAATGACGTTATCTACCGAATAAGCAAGATTCCTAGGGGAAAGCCGATGATAGTCCACCATAATCGGTTGGCGCCGTACGAGGGAGACCACGACGTAGATGAGGAAGTGGAAGTCAACCAAGTTCGAGAAATACCTGACCTTACCTTTGAAGAATTCATGGGTGCCTACGGAGGTACCGGTAAAGCAAGACATGGTGTTACCACTGAAGAAAAGCGAGATCTTCTCGCACTTCCCGATGACTATTCGCTGGCCCATACCATCCCGGCCAGTATCAAAGACGCACGAGGGTTGGCATCCGCCTTCCGAAGGAAGTTTGGTCGAGTTGCAGAACTTCAATGCCAACTGCCAGCTCCTGGCAAAGCATTGAAACTCCAAGATGCATCACGTTACCTATTCTATCTGGTAACAAAATACACTGTCCGTGACCAACCTACCTACCAAGATGTATGGGATGCATTAATTCAATTGAGAGAGCAAGTGTTGGAGTCCGACGTGCAAAAGTTAGCCATACCAAAGTTAGAATGCAGCCAATTAGACTGGAGAGTTATCCGAAATATGGTAGAAGAAATTTTCCAAGACACCGAGGTCCAGGTATTAGTCTGTTGCAATCCGCATAGTTACTGGTGCGGAAAGAAGACCGTCCCCTGTCACTTTTATACAACTGGGAGTTGTAAAAGAGGGTCCAGTTGCCGATACCAGCATCCAGTTCCAGTCCTGACAAGGTTCCAGGAGGAACCATCTTTTAAGGAGGGGGCAATGTGACGAATTTCTAACTGAGGCCGGCCCTGCCCCTAGTAGTCAACAAACAACAGCGACACGTCATCGACGAGTATTGTCTCCGCTAATCCAGAAGTTTCCCCGATGATAGGCGTGGACCCGCCTCAGGCCTTCCTGACTGTTCTCGAAGCAGAGCCGTATCTATATAAGCGGATGATTTTTAAGCAGCAGGCAGTCAGTTAATATATTCGACGCGATATATTGTTTTATTGTTTGATCGGGTTGCTGAAATGTATGTATTTTTAAAGTAGATAAGTCGTATTTGTAAATAAATTAAATGTTAGAAAGTGTAAAATAAATTAGATATTGTTGTTAAATAAGTGTTAATTGTAAGTGTTATAAATAAACAATTTCAAGTAAGTCTTTCATTTATTTAATAATAATTAAAAGTCAATTCGCGTAATATTTCCTAAAAAAACGTAACAGTATGAAGTCTGGACACACAATAAAAACAGAGTTGGAGCTAATCAAAAGTTGGTTCTTATTCGTCAAATTCCAAATCGACTAGTTCAACGTAAAATATCCAAAAAATAACGCACTTTTCGGGGAAAACCCGCCACAAATTTTTTAAAGAGTTTAAAAAAAGTTTTATTTTTGTTATATAAAAAGTATCTATTCTATCACCATCAGCATCAAAAGTAGACCGGGCAGTATCGTCGCCCCCGCTAGCGAAATTATTCCGATTCGATTTTTTTGCACAAACTTACTCAAAAAGAGGTCCTTATAACATATCCAAAGGGTGCCGGGCGGTGCATTGGTCGAAAAATTGTTTAAAAAATTTTTTTGAAACAAATTCACAAAAACAATTTTTTCATTTCGAACAATTTTTTTTAGATAACTTGTGTCATTCTGGGCAAAAAAGCTGTCTTGCCATTTTTGTTTAAAATTGATTGTTGTCGAGTTATATGCGATTAAAAATTTGAAAAATGCGAAAATGGCCATTTTTAAGTCTTAATAACTCGACTAAAAGTTATTATTATGAAATTAAAAAGTGAGCAGATCAAGTTTCAAACCCTTGCTTCAAGGTCCTTAAGAGATTTTTGTCATTATTTTATTACAAAGCTGTTATTTTTAATTATTAATAATTAGCGCTATAGTCCCGGATTTATCGTCGCCCCTGTTAGTGAAATTATTCCGATTCGATTTTTTTGCACAAACTTACTCAAAAAGAGGTCCTTATAACATATTCACAAGGTGCCGTGGTCGAAAAATTGTTTAAACAATTTTTTAAACAAATCCACAAAAATAATTTTTTCACTTTGAACAATTTTTTTTAGATAATTTTGGACATTCTGAACAAAAAAGGTCTCTTGTCAATTTTCTCTAAAATTGATTGTTGTCGAGTTATACGCGATTTAAAACCTGAAAAATGCGAAAATGGCCATATAACTCGACAAAAATCAATTTTAGAGAAAAATCTCAAGATACCTTTTTTGCTCAGAATAACCCAACTTATCTAAAAAATCGTTCGTAATGAAAAAATTATTTTTGTGAATTTGTTTAAAAAATTGTTTAAGGTGATACAGTAGCGATCAACAGGTAGCCAAAACGCGTTCCAAGATTGCGGCTGTAATTTTGAATATTTTTTCAAGATATTTGGCACACGTATCCGTAATATAATAAAGAATGGCGGTACAGAGCCCAATTTGAAAAATATATTAGGTAATATTTGAAAATTATTCTGTAATTAAATACAATATTAAAAAAACGAGCCTGTACCGCCATTAAGAAGAACAAAAAAATACACTTTCTTCAAATAAACTTTTTTATCCGATGCCTAGATTTTGTGTCATTTTGGAACTACTAAAATGTTTTATTTCATTAGTCCAAAACAAAATTTAAATTTTTTAATTCGACAAAATATTTCCACGCACAGGCTGTGGTCTGTATTAATTCGAGAACCAAGAGAGACAGCTCATTAACCGCCTTTCATTTTTTCTTAGAAAATAAACGATCTCTACACAAAGTAGTTATAGGATAATACGCCGCCGTTATGAAATGATTGTAGGATGTTAAAATGATGAAGGATGTTTTACCCGGAAATCCGAATTTTATATACTTTTGTTATATTTAATACCCTAATAGCACACGACGTCCTTTGGACGTCCAAAATAGGTCAATTTTTGGTCCTAACGTCCATGGACCATAAACGGACGTCCTTTGGACGTCCGACGCTGGACGTACTTCGGGTGTACTAAATATGTACGTCCTTTGGACGTCCGGCGTTGGACGTCCGGCGTTGGACGTCCTTCAGGTGGACTAAATATGTACGTCCTTTGGACGTCCGGCGTTGGACGTCCTTCGGGTGGACTAAATATGTACGTCCTTCGGACGTCCGGTGTTGGACGTCCTTCGGGTGGAATAAATATGAACGTCCTTTGGACGTCCGTACTCGGACGAAATACGGACCTTTTCCAATCGTCCATATTGGACATATTCTACCAATAAGGGGATTAAACAGCAAAATTATTTAATAAAATATTAACTTAATTATGTTAATAAAATAGTTTAAATGGAAAAGATTATAAATCATATTTAATTCAAAACTGTATATGTAGTTTAATATCTAATACATGTTTTTGTTTTTATGTAAAGTGTGAAAATCTGATCGGTAAATTATTCGTTATGTCCACTCTACATCAACAATAAATTGAACAAGAAATTGACTAAGTTATTCAAGGCCAAATTTGACGAGTACAAAATGTATGATTTGTAAAAGAAAATGAAGGAATTTGATGAAATAGAACAATTGGATATGTTTTATTTTGTCAAATTTCTTTATTTTCTGTTTATTCACGGCAAAATTGGAAGTAGAATTGTGTTTTGTATAAGCCAAATTTGACCTTGAATAACTTGTCGTCAATTTCTTGTTCAATTATTGTTGATGTAAAGTGGACTTTATAATGTTTTATTATTCCCGTTACCAAGATGATAGAAGTTTGGTGGTTAATTCTAATAAGCAAAAATATAATTTTTATCAATGTATCCTTACTACAGATGAATATTGAGAGCATCTTTTTGAAGTTGAGCGTACGTGTGCCCAAGATAGGTCCAGTTTTAGTCCTAATGCGGATGGACTATAAATGAACGTCCTTCGGACGTCCGACGTTGGACGTACTTACGTGTTGAATAAATATGAACGTCCTTTGGACGTCCATTGGACGTCCGTGCTCGGACGTCCGTTGGACATTGACATCGATCCGTGAGCGTCATCTGCAAAGAAGAAAATCACAAGCCAGGACAACCAATCCAAATAGTGAGTGTTTCAAACTTTTGTGTTGTGTTGTCAAAAGTTTATTTAATTATTTATGTTTTTCCTTACATACTTACATATTTTTTCAAGCTTTTTGGTATATTTTTCATATTTTTTACTATATTTCGATAAAAAAATTCTTCGCAATTTTATCCTAATCAACATCATCATCATTCTATCCAAAAAGGCAAATCGCCAAAATCGCAATTTTATCATAATATGATATGTATATTTGCATTTTACCACATTTTTTCGATGTTTTGAAACATTTTTGTATATCTTTTGTGTATCTATCTATATTTTGTATATCACCCCTCCTAGGGGTGAAACTCACCCCCCAAATTCACATACTAATTTGTAAGTACACATACTTTGTAAGTATGGAATAAAGGTTGCTTAATATTAATCAGTTTATCGAAGTCCGGACTTATTTTGAACGTTTTTCACCCCAGAGAAAGAGTGAAACTCACCCCAGGGCAATAGCACACATTGGCACAATATCACTTTTTTTCTTTGGCATGTTAGCTATGCGTATGCCAAATTTCATGTCAATCCTTTAAAAATTACAGCAAAAACCATCAAAGAATGTAGTAATACTTGTTTTCATGAAGTCGGTGATAGAGTTTGACAAATCTTTATGGTTGTTAAATATCTTTGAATTTGTGTATTCGATTTTTAAAGGTAGGTACTATATACGTCCATTTGGCACAATAAAAAATAACCTTCGACCGGTACATATTGCTTGTATCGATGCTCGGTGCATTGTTTAGTCATAAATTTTACCTGTCCCTATAGCGTCGGCCGTCGGGTCCTATTGTAAATTATTATAATAATAGTCCGTCTCAGTATTTTATTATTTCTGTCATAAGTATCTCTGTGGAAATGCTGCTTGTAACATCCCAAAAACCAGCTCTACTATTAATTGTACTCGTATAAATAAGTGTATAATATGTACCTACCTACTTATTTATTGTATTCATTTATAGACCTGGATCCCGCGTAATAAAAAAAGTTGATTAACAGCAAGCTGAAAATTTGTTAATAGCTTCACGGTGTCTAGTCGGACAAACTTTGATGTACGGGAATACTGGAACCGGGGAAGTTTTAATTGTGGAACAGGTTAAAAACTTGGAACATCAGACTACCGAAAACGTTCCATGTATTTTGTCGGACAGAACTTCCAATTGATTTGTTACCATTTCATTAAACTCTTATGCAAAAATCAGACTGCGTACCAGTCTACTTTTATTCTCTTAATATTTTTACTTAAAAAAAGTGTACTACAATCATCTCGCTAAACTTAATATAACTGTTTTCGAGATAAACCCATTTTAAATCTGCGATATAACATAATTTTTTGCATAATATTGTAGTTAAATCCGAAAAATCAACTTAAAACCATAATAATAATTGTGCCAATTCTCATTTATGTCATTTATATTTTTGGAGATTTTTATGGTTTATAAGTTATTTTTCGAGTTTAGCGAGACGAATGTAGTATATATTTTTTAAGTAATAATATTAAGAGAATAAAAGTTTTGATTCGAAAAGTATATGTAATGTAGAGTTCCCTCAGCGATGTGATATAATATTATTACAGTATAGCTCCCCGTGCATGACAAGCTTATGGAGGTAGCCCATATAGCCTAGGCTATAATATTATTAAAAAAATCACTTAGATGGGACAATGGCTTTAGGAAATTCGAGACATCAAAAATGGCCCATTTTTAAGGTGGTGCGTTAATTTCTTGGAGAAATGTAATTATAATTTAATGTAAATAATCTAATATCCAATAATTGTAAATTAATATAAGATGTAATATAAGTTCCTTAAAAAATATATTTTTTATTTCCCACAATACATTCTCCACAGGTATAAATATCGTCTCTAGACGTCCACCGAACGTCCTCCCAGGACGTTAGATGGATGATCGGCAGCAATACATTGGACCAAACTGGGACGTCCTATGAAGGCCCAATTGACGTCCACCGAACGTCCCTTCGGACGTTAGGTGGACCTCCATTGGGCGTTTGGCAACGTGGAATTTGGACCAAAATTGGACGTCCTGTTAAGGTCCAATTCACGTCCCCTAAGACGTCCGATTAAGATCCAATTTACTCCGATTAAGGTCCAATTTACGTCCAATTAAGGTCCCATTTACGTCCGATTAAGGTCCAATTTACGTCCGATTAAAGTCTAATTTACGTCCGATTAAGGTTCAATTTACGTCCGATTAAGGTCCAATTTACGTCCGATTAAGGTTCAATTTACGTCCGATTAAGGTCCAATTTACGTCCGATTAGGGTTCAATTTACGTCCCCTAGGACGTCCGATTAAGGTCCAATTTACGTCCGATTAAGATCCAATATATGTCCCCTCGGACATTAGATGGACGTCCAATGGACGTTCGGTAGCGCGACATTTGGACCAAAATAGGACGTATAAAGGACGTTCCTCGGACGAAAACGGACGTCCAATGGACGTCCCTAAAGTCCGTGAAGGACGTCCATTGGACGTCCTTGTGCTATTAGGGTAGGTACCTACCTATAATTCTGGTGATTTTTTAAATCCTCTATTGTTAAGAGAATTTACACCTTTAGCCAAAGTTTTACGATTTTCTAACGGAAATTAACAAGTTATTTTAAATACGCACCAATTATCGATGTTGAAAGGAGTTTTTCAAGTTATAAAAATATTTTATCTGATCAAAGAATATGTTTCCTCGTAAAGAATTTGGAAAAACACATTGTAGTGAATTATAATCGAAGATATATTTATAGTGATATTGTTGTTTTATTTTAAATAGGTAACTATTGGTAGCAGTTTTTGTAAAAACTGTGAATAAATTGCATATATAAAAAATGATTTTATTTGAAAAATAATAAATAAGATTACTAAATAAGACAGAAAATTTGTGGTTTCCCAAAATGCGCATTTTTTGAATTTTTGTACATATCTTGCGCATATTTCGTAATTTTTTACCGCATATATATGCGAATATTTCATCAAAATTGATCGCATATAAATCCGCTCCCTAGTCATTGTATTCTGTTGGCTGATTCCAATGATTTGAGCCGCCGTACGACACGTTGGGACCAACGGGAGTGAAGATACGTAACTAATACCTATCAAGAGGTTTACTCAAACTTCTTTTCTGTACTTATACCTACCACTCGGTATAAGTACAAAAAAGAAGTTTGTGTAAACCTTTGCACAACTGTGTAAATACTAAAGAAAAATCTAAAATATTAAAAAAAAAATAGTGGAATCCGTTAATCTGTTCTCGAAAAAATTAGCTATGAAAATGAGCATAATTTTCTATATCCCTAACTTTTGACGAGCAGTTTAGCTTAAATGGGGAAAAGCGGTAAGCTTAGACCAAACACCAGTAGGAGGCATTCAATTAATTGAGGAAAAAAATTAAATGGATAACAATATTCATTTCAGTTATAGAAAAGGCATTGCCCCGCTAGAATGGTTGAAATCACAAGTAACAATTAATAGTCCTACAAAAAAGACAGGCGCTTGAAAGTGATAAGACCATTGAACAATAAGCCTGCGAACTGCCTTTTAAACACATTCTTAAAAATAATCCATAACACAATTAAAAAAAGGTTTGTTAAGAAATTCTTTTATAGACTTCAGAAATTCAACAATTCTAATTATGTTTAAAAAACGTACGAAATGCACTAAATGAAAAAAAGAAGAAAAAGATTTATCATACCGTTATACTCTAATATATTCTTACGTTGAATATTTGATGCTTCCCTGTAGAGTATAAAACGGACAGTTGTGTTTTTCCCGTGAGCTGCCTTGTTTAGTCTTCTTTGTCGTTCTATTCGTTAAATCCTATCCTCTCAAGTCACAGCGTCAGAAAGCAGTGGGTATATGCAGTGAACGGGAGGCCTATGTCGAGCAGTGAACGTTGGGGCCCTTTCGCGTTTATCATATGTAGAGAAGTCGCTTGTCAAAAACTGGACGTATGTAATCGTATTCTATTTGTTAAATACTCTCACCTAATATGTCATACCATGTGTGTTAATCCATTTTATTTCTACAATTTTAAAGTGTTATTACATGCCGTCATTTTCATTTGTCTACACCATCTTATTCTGCCAGTTAAATCCCATCATTTCAGACGCTGTACGTCACGATTGAACCAATAGAACCGTAGATACAAGACTAAGGCCCTTTTGACATGATGCTGTAATTGATTTTCATACGTCATTGTATTATATTAGTCAAATCCAGTTATTTTAGGTGCTGTACGCCACGATTGGACCAATAGGAGCGAAGATACGTAAATAAGGCCCTTTTGACATATTGCTGTATTTGATTTTTCTGTGTCATTGTATTCTGTTCATTAAACCCTACCATTTGAGCTGCTGTACGTCACAATTGGACCAATAGGACTAGATATACATAACTAGGGCCCTTTTGACTTGTTGCTGTATTTGATTTTTCTGTGTCATTGTATTTTATTTGTCAAGTCCTATTATTTGAGATGCCGTACGTCACGATTGGTCTTATAGGACCGAAGATACGCGACTAAGGCCCTTTTGACATGAGGTTGTATTTGATTTTTCTCTCATTGTATTCTGTTTGTCAAATCCTATCATTTGAGGTGCTATACATCACGATTGGACCAACAGGACCGAAGATACATAACTAAGGCCCTTTTGACATATTGCTTGTTTGATTTTTCTGTGTCATTGTCTTCTATGATGTCTAAGGCATATCTCTGATATGCCCTATTTTTAAATTGGACTTCGTAAGTCCTAGGTTTTCACCCACAAGCTTTTATTTGACACCTCATTTGTCATTCTACCCGGTATAATGGCGGAGGAGTTATATTGGCGGTCGTACGGACCGACAGAAAGAGTACCCAGCTCAAATATCTCACCTTTAGTACCATCCTTGGATTATAAGCTTTCATTTGACACCTCATTTATTATTATAGCTGGTATAATGATAGAGGAGTTACATTCGCGGTCGGACGGACCCACCGACAGACCGCCTAGGTTAAATATCTCACCTTTAGTACCATCCTTGTATTACCAGCTTACATTTGACACCTTATTTGTCATTCTACCTGGTATAATGACGGAGAAGTTATATTCGCGGTCGTACGGACCGACAGAAAGATTGTCTAGGCCAAATATCTCACTTTTAGTACCATCCTTGGATTATAAGCTTTCATTTGACACCTTATTTATCATTCTACTTGGTATAAAGACGCAGAAGTTATAGTCGCGGTCGTACGGACCGGCGGAAAGACAGCTTAGGTCAAATCGCTCACCTGTAGTACCATCATTGGATTATCAGCTTTCATTTGACACCTCATTTGTCATTCTACTTGGTATAAAGACGCAGAAGTTATAGTCGCGGTCGTACGGACCGGCGGAAAGACAGCCTAGGTCAAATCGCTCACCTGTAGTACTATCATTGGATTATCAGCTTTCATTTGACACCTCATTTGTCATTCTACCTGGTATAACGACGGAGGGGTTATATGCGCGGTCGTACGGACCGACGGAAAGACAGCCTGGGTCAAATATCTCCCCTTTAGTACCATCCTTGGAATATAAGCTTTCATTTGACACCTCATTTGTCATTCTACCTGGTATAATGACGGAGAAGTTATATTCGCGGTCGTACGGACCGACAGAAAGAGTACCCAGCTCAAATATCTCACCTTTAGTACCATCCTTGGATTATAAGCTTTCATTTGACACCTCATTTATCATTCTACCTGGTATAATGATTGAGGAGTTATACTCGCGGTCGGACGGACCGACGGACAGACCATGTAGGTCAAATATCTCACCTTTAGTACCATCCTTGGAATATCAGCCTTCATTTGACACCTCATTTCTCATT